>NC_039368.1:3925490-3930258 GCF_003573695.1 Papaver somniferum
TTTCCAAGCCCAAACTCATTTCCCAAACCCATATTCTATACCCAAAAGCCTAAAACCCAAATCCATACCCGCTTGCGTCTTCAGCCGTCAGATCAGTTCTCAGAAGCATCCGACGGTCGCTCCCTTGCTGTGCATCGAAGTTGGATATCTCCGCCTAACACTACAACACCTAATTCCATCTGGCGTCGTTGATTTTGTTGTATTATATAATCCAGCGGTCGCTACAAGCTTCACTCCATCTCGCCGTCAGATTGTTCTGCCATCTTCCCATCCATCGGCTCAGCGTCGCAGATCATCAAACTCGATACGCCCGCCTAACACCCAAGTATCGAACACCCTATACCCAGCCAAACGCACCTTTCTTCTTTCTTCTCCATCTCTTCTTCCTTCAGAACCCGTACCACCACCATGTCCGTCTCCATCACCACTACCTTCCCCCAAATCACTCCACTATCTTCTCCCCAAATCACTCTACCTATACCCATCATCACTATCACGTTTTACATCAACTAATCTCCTCAATTTCTCATCTCCGCTGACTGAAACCCTAGGTGAGAAATTGGGGATATAAGTGATGATTAAAGCAACAATTGAAGCATGAGAGGAACGAGAAGAAGCAGGAGAAGAGTGGGTCGACGAGATGGAGCGAGTATCTCATCAACAGTAGGTAAATCAATTTCACCAAACCCTAGTTCTACTGATTTTGGGGGAAAATTGGGGGAAAACCCTAAATGGGTAATTGGGTATAAATTGGTGTTGTGGGGAGTGTGTGAAACACACTGTGTATCTCTCTGGACTAGCCAGTAGAGAATTAGAACAATTTTAATTTTGCAATTCCAATTTCTGATTTTTGCATAACTGTTGACAGTTGAAAGTTGCATATGTTTTTAGTTATCTCAAATGTTGCTAGTTGTATCTGAATTATCACATATGATGAATGTTATTGCTTTATCCATGTTTAGCATGAGCTAAATAACATCAGGCCAAGGCTCAGCTGAAGCCTTGTGCACTGTCAAGTGACTAGAAGCTAGGATAGTTACTTCCATGCTCTGTTTTGCTTGAGCAAATGGGAGATACCAATGCACATAGTGCCTGTGATTGGCTGTGCTATCAAAAGACAGCCAATGCTAGGGGCAGACTATTGAGCAATTTAGTATTCTTCTATTTCTAGATGTATGCATAGGATCAAACTCAACCTAGAAACATGTCATTTGATTAGGACACAAGGTGGATCCTAAGCCTTGGCTTACCCACCAATTCCTTCTCAGTCACTTACATTTTCAGTTCTGTGTGCTTTCAATTCAGTTATTTTCCTTGCCTGTTTTTCTTGTTTAAATTCCTGAAATTTGTAGCTGTTGTGCACTGAAATCAGTGCACAATCCTCACCTTGCCCTTGGCTTCCAAGCCTTGGTTCTTGTCTGTTTTCCTTGCTGCTGTGGTTCTTTACTAGGTTCTTTCCTTGCTGCTGTGGTTCTTGTCTGTATGCCATATTGCTTTTCCTTGTTTTACATCATTTGCTAGCTTAGGTTTCTCTTGTATGCTCCCACTCCCTGTGGACTGACCCCCTGCTTACCTTCTATATCATAACTTGGCCTTGTATACTTGCAAGTTTTTGTGTGTCTTTGCATTTCACACCAACAAGACCAAAAGGCTAGAAATGGGCTTGAAGAGGAAAGATTGTCCAAGCCCAAACTCATTTCTCAAGCCCAAATTCTAAATTCTAAGCCTAAGACCCAAGCCTAAAATCGCTCCCATTCTTAGCCGTCAGATTGGATCTCAACCACATCCAACGGTCGCTCCCTTGTTGTTCATCAAATGCTGATACATCCGCTTCACACCACAGCACCTAACTCCATCTTGCACCGTTAATTTTGATGTATTATACATCTAACGGTCGATACATGCTCCGTTCAATCAAGCCGTTGGATCTATCTACCATCTTCACATCCCACGGCTTCGTATTGCTAGACATCAAAACTCTATGAACCCGCATCACACCGAAATAACCCTAGGATATATAACCCAAAAACAAAAGAAACCCTAATCATTTCTTCTCCTCTTTCTTCACCTCTACCCGCACCACCACCTTCTCCACACCGTACACCACCAACTCCACTGCCACCAACGCCGTACCTCCATGTCCGCCACCACCAACTCTCCACCTGCTCAACCACCGAAACCCCTCTCACTCTAACATGCCTCTCACTTCTTTTCACTGTTTTCCCCTAGTCTAGGGTTTTGAAAATAGAGAAAAAGCATTGACAGACATGGTATAGAATTAGGTGAAGCTAGAAAAGAAATCAAGGTATGGGAAAGGCACCAGGAGAAGCAGAGAAGACATGGGTCGATGCTAATTGAGGAGATTTGTCACATCAAGGTAAGAAAAACCCAAACCCTAATTTCAGTTAATTTGGGGATTTTCGAGTAAACTCTAATTACTGTTAGGGAGAAGCATGGAGGAGCATTATAGAAGATATGGGTCTGATTTGTACTGTCAAATTAGATAGAAATAATTTACCTAATTTCTGTTTGATTTTAGGGATTTTTTGGGAAGAACCCTAACTTGTAATTGGGTATAAATATGACTGTGGGTGTGATGTAAAGGCTTATGCCTGGATTAACCAGAGCATCAGTAGAATAGTTTAGTTTTGTTATGAACTGTAGCTTTGAGGGTTTCAATCTTTTCAATTCCATGATTCTCAATTCAAATGCATTGTTAATTTTAGCTGTTCTGAACTCCAACATGTATTTAATTTGAGTGTGTGATTGTTACATTTTATATCAAGCTCCTGTTCATGTTTATGTTCTAAGTTTATCCACTGTTATGTGCTTCCCATGTTATGTTATTGTGTTTAAATTCATGTTTTGATTCACTGTCAACTGTTAATGTATGTTTATCTTCATGTCTATCATGTTCTGAACCTCAAATGCTAGGATTAGATGAAGCTATGAACCAGTAAGGAGTCAGATCAAATTATGACATTCATGTTGTGTTTGGAATGCTGAGATAGTCTTCATCATGTGCAGCTCATGTTCAGTGTTGCTAAGCCCTTAGACTAGTTGTGCTTTAATCAGACAATTAGCACTTTGGTAATTATTTTAGCTGTGATTAGAATATCCCTTAGGTTAATGGTGGATTCAAAGTCCTAGTGATCATCCTCTTGTCTTCATTGTTTTCTTATTTCTACTTCACTGTTTTCTTCACATCACTGCCCTTGGCTTAGGCCTTGGTTTATTACACTGTCATTTTATTGTCTATGCTTCACTGTTTATCTTCATTGTTGTTTGCTGTTTGCTTTTGCCATTGTAAATATCCATGTTTTACCTTGGCCTAGTGCTCTGCTGCCTTGTTTAGCTCCAGCTGCACTAGGTCCTTTTGGCTTTTCTGCCCTTTTCCTTCCATGGCCTTGCTGCCAGTTCTCCCCCAGCTGCTACTACTTGCTGTTGCTGTTGCTGCTGCTATGCACTGCTTCTGCTGCTGCTGAAGCCACCACTGCTGCTGCTCCAGGTCCAGTTCAATTCTGGGCTACAAGTCCAGTCATTACAAAAGCCCACTGTATCTGTTTAGAAACCAACGGCCCAGTTCACATCAAAAGACATTGAGCCCAATTCACAGTCACTGTTAGCTCAAAGCCCAGTGCACTTCAAAGGCCAAGGCTAGTGCACTTCAAGACCAACTGAGCCCAAGCTCAGTTCACTTCATTGTCAAACAAGCCTATAATCCAAAGGTACCCAAAGCCCAAAAGGCTTCATAGTTAACCAACAACAATTTAGGAGCCCAAAATAGCTAGAAAACTCCAAAACACTCCCAGTCTCTGTGGATCGACCCGTACTTGCACGAGCTACAACTGACGACCGTGCACTTGCGGTTATAATTTGTAGGACCTTTTAGAAGCCTACCAAGTTTTTGGCGCCGCTGCCGGGGACTCGGGTTTGTTTCTCTAGTAGTTTTATTAGCTATTTTTGCATTTCACTGCATAGCATTTGCATCTGCATCTGTTTCACTTCATTTGCTGTTGGACCTGCTGTTCTGAACCAGTTTTTCCTCTGCTGGGACGCCACCAACTCAAAAGAACCAAAACCCAACTGGGTTTTTGCAACAATATCAGAGCAGCTGGGCTGTGCTTAAAAGGTAACCCATTTAAGAGAACCCGAATTGTGGGCTTCCAATTTTTAATTGTGGGCTTGTAATATTAAAGCCAATTTTTGGGCTTTTTATTTTCTGTTGGGTTTGTAATTAATTTTTGTGGGCTTGTTTGTTTAATTTGTGGGCTTGTATTTAATTTTTGTGAGTTTGTTTAATTTGGACTGGTATTTTGTATTCTGGGTTTTTAAACCCAGCTGAGCTTGTAACCGATCACGCTAGGTTAACTCGTTAGTGGGCCGAGTACCCAAATTCTAGGCCGAGATTTTGGACTCAGTTTCACCAAACGTTTTCAAACCAGCTGAGCCAAAGCAAACACAAAACCAACAGTGGGCTTGCTCCCATTCAAAAACCAAATTTTATTTTCTTTTATCCCACCAAAACCAAATTTTTCCCAAAAATCCAAACCCTTTAAAAAACCAAATTCTGAGCTTTGTACATTCTTTACTTAGCTTTTGAGCCAATCATGAATAGATCTTTTTCTACAGTTGGGGAGTACAACAAATCCCTTAGAGAACTTGCATATGGACAAACTTCACGTTATGAACCTTCCACGGACCATGATGTCAATAGTCATAGGAATTATTATGGACATTTTCAAAGTCCCGAGCCGCAATACATGAA